>NC_057798.1:118218714-118265815 GCF_018294505.1 Triticum aestivum
AATATAGTAGGTTTAACACAAATATAAATAAAGAATGAGTTCATTACATTAACTTAAAGTGGTGGTTTGCTTTCTTGCACTAATGGAGCTTATGAGATTTCCTGTTGAGTTTTGTGTTGTGAGGTTTTCAAGTTTTGGGTAAAGATATGATGGACTATGGAATAAGGAGTGGCAAGAGCCTAAGCTTGTGTATGCCCATGGCACCCCAAGGTAATTCAAGGACAACCAAAATCCTAAGCTTGGGGATGCCCCAGAAGGCATCCCCTCTTTCGTCTTCGTCTATCGGTAACTTTACTTGGAGCTATATTTTTATTCACCACATGATATGTGTTTTGCTTGGAGCGTCTTGTATGATATGAGTCTTTGCTTTTTAGTTTAACACAATCATCCTTGCTGTACACACCTTTTGGGAGAGACACACATAAATTGGAATTTATTAGAATACTCTATGTGCGTCACTTATATCTTTTGAGCTAGATAATTTTGCTCTAGTGCTTCACTTATATCTTTTTAGAGCACATCGGTGGTTTTATTTTGTAGAAATTATTGATCTCTCATTCTTCACTTATATTATTTTGAGATTCTTTTAGAATAGAATGGTATTTGCTATGGTTATGAAATTGGTCCTAGAATGATGGGCATCCAAGTTGGGTATAATAAAAACTATCATAGAAAGTGCATTGAATACTATGAGAAATTTGATACTTGATAATTGTTTTGAGATATAAAGCTGGTAATGTTAGAGTCATGCTAGTTGGGTAATTATGAAATTGAGAAATACTTGTGTTAAAGTTGGCAAGTCCCGTAGCATGCACGTATGGTAAAAGTTGTGTGACAAATTTGTAGCATGGGGTGCTCTTTTGATTGCCTTCCTTATGAGTGGAGGTCGGGATCGCGCGATGGTTAACTCCTACCAACCCTTCCCCTAGGAGAATGCGTAGTAGTACTTTGCTTTGAGGGCTACATAACTTTTGCAATAAGTATATAAGTTCTTTATGACTAATGTGAGTCCATGGATTATAGGCACTCTTACCCTTCCATCATTGCTAGCCTCTATGGTACCGTGCATTGCCCTTTCTCGCCTTGAGAGTTGGTGCAAACTTCGCTGGTGCATCCAAACCCCGTGATACGATACACTCTATCACACATAAACCTCGTTATATCTTCCTCAAAACAGCCACCATACCTACCTATTATGGCATTTCCATAGCCATTCCGAGATATATTGCCATGCAACTTTCCACTTTTCCATTTATTATGACACGTTCCATCATTGTCATATTGCTTTTGCATGATCATGTAGTTGACATCGTATTTGTGGCAAGGCCACCTTTATAATTCTTTCATACATGTCGCTCTTGATTCATTGCATACCCCAGTACACCGCCGAAGGCATTCACATAGAGTCATATTTTGTTCTAAGCGTTGAGTTGTAATTCTTGAGTTGTAAATCAATAGAAGTGTGATGATCTTCATTATTAGAGCATTGTCTCAAGTGAGAAAAGATGATGGAGACTATGATTCCCCCACAAGTCGGGATGAGACTTCGGACTTTATGAAAAATAAAAGAGGCCAAAGAAGCCCAAATAAAAAAAGAGGCCAAAGAAGCCCACGAAAAATTAAAAAAAGGGAGAGAAAAAGAGAGAAGGAAAATGTTACTATCCTTTTTCCACACTTGTGCTTCAAAGTAGCACCATGATCTTCATGATAGAGAGTCTCCTATGTTGTCACGTTCATATACTAGTGGGAATTTTTCATTATAGAACTTGGCTTGTATATTCCAATGATGGGCGTCCTCATAATGCCCTAGGTCTTCGTGAGCAAGCAAGTTGGATGCACACCCACTTAGTTTCTTTTGTTGAGCTTTCATACATTTATAGCTCTAATGCATCTGTTGCATGGCAATCCCTACTCCTCATGTTGACATCAATTTATGGGCATCTCCATAGCCCATTGATTAGCCTTGTAAATGTGAGACTTTCTCCTTTTTTGTCTTCTCCACACAACCTCCATCATCATATTCTATTCCACCCATAGTGCTATATCCATGGCTTACGCTCATGTATTGCATGAGAGTTAGAAATCTGAAGCGCATTAAAAAGTATTAACCAATTGCTTGGCTTAAACCGGGATTGTGCATGATGGGAGTATTTTGTGTGACGAAAATGAAGCATAGCCTAACTATATGATTTTGTAGGGATAAGCTTTCTTTGGCTATGTTATTTTGATAAGACATGATTACTTGTTAGTATGCTTGAAGTATTACTATTTTTATGTTAATATGAACTTTTATCTTGAATCATTTGGATCTGAACATTCATGCCACAATAAAGAAAATTACATTGAGAAATATGGTAGGTAGCATTCCACATCAAAAAATTTGTTTTTATCATTTACCTACTCAAGGACGAGCAGGAATTAAGCTTCGGGATGCTTGATACGTCTCCAACGTATCTATAATTTTTGATTGTTCCATGCTATTATATTACCTGTTTTGGATGTTTATGGGCTTTACTATACACTTCTATATCATTTTTGGGACTAACCTATTAACTGGAGGCCCAACCCAAATTGTTGTTTTCTTGCCTATTTCAGTGTTTCGCAGAAAAGGAATATCAAACGCAGTCCAAACGGAATGAAACCTTCAGGAGAGATATTTTTGGAACAAACGCAATCCAGGAGACTTGGAGTGGACGTCAAGAAGCAGACGAGGAAGCCACGAGGCAGGAGGGCGCCCTAGGGGGGTGGGCGCGCCCCCACCCTCGTGGGCCCCTCGTGGCTCACCTGACCGACTTCCTTTGCCTATATATACTTTCATACCCTGAAAACATCCAGGAGCACCACAAAACCCTATTTCCACCGCCGCAACCTTCTGTACCCGTGAGATCCCATCTTGGAGCCTTTTCCGGCGCTCCGTCAGAGGGGGAATCAATCACGGAGGGATTCTACATCAACGTCAAAGCCTCTCAGATGAGTTGTGAGTAGTTTACCATAGACCTTCGGGTCCATAGTTATTAGCTAGATGGCTTCTTCTCTCTTTTTGAATCTCAATACAATGTTCTCATCGATCTTGTGAGAGATCTATTCGATGTAACTCTTTTTGCGGTGTGTTTGTCGAGATCCGATGAATTGTGGGTTTATGATCAAGTTTATCTATGAGAAATATTTCAATCTCCTCTGAATTCTTTTATGTATGATTGGTTATCTTTTCAAGTCTCTTCAAATTATCAGTTTGGTTCGGCCTACTAGATTGATCTTTCTTGCAATGGGAGAAATTCTTAGCTCTGGGTTCAATCTTGCGGTGTCCTTTACCAGTGACAGCAGGGGCAGCAAGGTACGTATTGTATTGTTGCCATCGAGGATAAGAAGATGGGGTTTATAACATATTGCTTGAGTTTATCCCTCTACATCATGTCATTTTGCCTAATGCGTTACTCTGTTCTTATGAACTTAATACTCTAGATGCACGATGCATAACGGTCGATGTGTGGAGTAATAGTAGTTGTCGGAGTAAATGACCACGGGTAGCCTAGCCGGCTCCCTTTGGCCCTTAGAGAAAACAATGGGCCGACCGAGCCTTGATGCGCCCAAGATACGAGGCCACCTTCTTCCAGCCGGCTATCACACAGGCCGGCTATCGGAAGGCGGCCCGGCCATAAACTCTCTTGGAAGACGCCACAATAGGGCCGGCTCTAGGAAGCTGGCCGCGGAAAGGCCGACTCCAAGAAGCCGACCCAGGAAGATCGACTCCAAGAAGCTGGCCCCTGGCACGCGGCCATGGGCTGTACCCTAAAAGTCTGCACCCCCATAACGATGATGGGACAGGGCGTGGCTACAGTGGACCCTGCCACCCCCGAATCCCGATGGCTACAGTATGCCGTACGGGACGGCCATCACCCGTCCGGCGTGGCAATGTTGCCATGCAGATCATGACACCCTCCACGACGGGTCGCCAGTATGGCCCGTAGGCGGCGGGCCCCTTCGGTCAGAGAGACGCCCGCAGGCGGCCTGGTCTCCCCCAGCCGGCCTGAGGCCGGGCCGGCTTCCAATAGCCGGCTTGCTCCCCTCCTCGAGGCACGCGCACCATTAAGGAGACAAGACGAGGTAAGGCTACAGTGAGAGCCCGCAAGGCGACGGCACTGTAGCCATGCTTACCTCGACAAAGCCCTCGTCATCAGAGGCGAGGCAACAGTAACCATCCCCCGACAAGACCTCCGAGCGGTGGGGCCGGCCTGTCGACCAATGGGCCGGCAGCCGGCGGGACCCACCAGTCGGCGGGCCCTAGTAGCCGGCGGAGAAGCCGGCGGTCGTAGACGCTGATGGCCGGGACCCGCGCCCAGCCGGATTACCATTGTACCCCCGAGGGGTAGGACTATATAAACCCCCCAGGACACCCATGCAAAGGGTTGATCTCACAGAGTTTTAGACACCACCATAAGGAGAGAAGGAGCTAGCCTTGCCCTTCTTCCTCCTCCCACCGAATAGCTCAAGGAGCCTCTTGTTGCTTCTTATCGATCCAGTGATCATGCGGAGACCCCGCAAAGCAAGAGTAGGGGTATTATCTCCACGGAGAGCCCCCAACCTGGGTAAGATCCTCCGGTGTGCATGTCTTCGCCTTATCCCGTTTCCAGGCACCGGCGATGTCTTACTGGCTCCCACAATGATAAGCCATCTGTTGGCATATGTCGCACCTACCACCCGACATTTGGCGCCCACCATGGGGCCAGGTGCACCGTCGTCCGGAGACCTGCTCTGGATGGGAACCCTTTTCCTCCCCAGTGAGCGTAGCCAGCCCGGCACGCCCGATGGCGTTTGCCCCTACGCGCTGCAAAGCATCGACGACGCCTGCGCAGCGAGCTGCCTCACCGATCTTCTTGGCGAGGCTCGCATCTCCGACGAGCCCGCATCCGACGCGGGCACGGGCTGCCCCGAGAGCCGCCTCGTCAGCCTCCTCGACCAACTCCACATCTCCGGCGAGCCTACCGCGGACTTGGATTCGGTCGGCTCCACCGACCCGATGCTTGTCGACTCCGACACGGCGTCGCTCGATGCCTTCCCCACCAACGTGATCATCTTCGACGACCCTCTCCCTCGGGCCGACAGCGGCGGCAGCACCATCACCGAAGTGCTAGTCATCAGCCACGCCGTCACCTCCGATGAGAACGCCCGCGACGCCCTGCAGGCAACGCTGCACGATCTGTCCGCCCCCATCCCGGCGGACGCTGACGCCCAGACGCTGGAGGCATGCCGCCTTGCTCTCCTTGCGGAGGGCCAGAGGATAGCCTCCATGAGACGCCTCACTGAAGCCCACCAGCGTGAAGTCGACCGTGCCGCCTTCGGCACACCGCCTCCAGAAGGGCCTAGCCGAGTTGGCGTCGTCAAGAAACGCGGCGCGGCCATTGCCAGCATGCTGGGAAAAGACCGCCCAGTCTATGCCATGCCCCTCAAGAATCTACGAGCCGCCCAGTCGATCATAGACGAGCTAAACGGACTGGGGGCCGACAAGCTCCCCTACATGACCAGACGCATCCAACAGCTAACCGACGCGGCCGCAGAGCGGCACGAAGCCGGCGTTCGAGCTGGAAGCCCCCCTCGCCGAGACCACGGCGCGACGTCGCGCACGCCAACTGCGGGCGGCGCCCGTGCAAGACAAGAGAAGGAGCCGGCTGCTAGCCGCAACCGGACTCGAATCACCATCGAGCGCGACACAGAAGGCCACCCTCGGGGTGTGGAACGACGAGGAGACCCGCCTCCTCCTCCACCTCGCGGGGAGAGATATCCCACCCCACCGCCTGTCGCGCATCCGACTCTCAGCGGCCGACTTGGTCGTCGCGAAGGAGTCGGCGAGAATGATGCCCGCCATCGGATTGACCGCCTTGCGCGATCCCTAGCCCTGGAAGAAGAAGATGATGTCGGTCCTCCTTGATTCGGCCCCCGCATCTGCGATGAGCCCTTTCCCAAAGGGTTCTCACTCCCAAGAGACACGCCCAAGTACAACGGCTCCGTGAAGCCGGAAGATTGGCTGATCGACTACTCCACCGCAGTTCGCATAGCAAACGGCAACAGACGCGTTGCCGTGAAATATGTCCCCCTGATGCTTCAAGGCACGACACGCACCTGGCTCAACAGCCTCAAGCCTTACAGCATCAACAGCTGGCTGGACCTCACCGAAGCTTTCATACGCAACTTCACCAGCACCTACAAACGGGCTCCCAAGCCCCGACAGCTCTCCTTGTGCGTACAAGGGCCCAATGAATCAACCCGCGACTACCTCACGCGTTGGGCCGAGCTCTGCAACTCCTGCGAAGGGGTGCACGAGGTTCATGTTGGGGAACGTAGCAGAAATTCAAAATTTTGTCCTATGAATCACCAAGATCTATCTATGGAGAGACCAGCAACGAGTAGAAAGGAGAGTGCATCTACATACCCTTGTAGATCGCTAAGCAGAAGCGTTCAAGTGAACGGGGATGATGGAGTCGTACTCGTCGTGATTCAGATCACCGATGATCCTAGTGCCGAACGGACGGCACCTCCGCGTTCAACACACGTATAGCTCGACGATGTCTCCCACGCCTTGATCCAGCAAGGAGAGAGGGAGAGATTGAGGAAGACTCCATCCAGCAGCAGCACAACGGCGTGGTGGTGATGGAGGAGCGTGGCAATCCTGCAGGGCTTCGCCAAGCACCTACGGGAGAGGAGGAGGTGTCACGGGAGGGAGGGAGGCGCCAAGGGCTCAGGTATGGATGCCCTCCCTCCCCTCCACTATATATAGGGGCAGGGGAGAGGGGGGAGGCGCAGCCTTGCCCCCTCCTCCAAGGAAGGGGTGCGGCTAAGAGGGGGGAGGAGTCCATCCTCCCCAAGGCACCTCGGAGGTGCCTTCCCCCTTTAGGACTCTCCCCTTTTCCTATATCTTGGCGCATGGGCCTCTAGGGGCTGGTGCCCTTGGCCCATGTAGGCCAAGGCGCACCCCCTACAGCCCATGTGGCCCCACCCGGTGGGCCCCCGGGACCCTTACGGTGGTCCCGGTACAATACCGATGACCCCGAAACTTGTCCCGATGGCCGAAACAGCACTTCCTATATATAAATCTTTACCTCCGGACCATTCCGGAACTCCTCGTGACGTCCGGGATCTCATCCGGGACTCCGAACAACATTCGGTAACCACATACAAACTTCCTTTATAACCCTAGCGTCATTGAACCTTAAGTGTGTAGACCCTACGGGTTCGGGAGACATGCAGACATGACCGAGATGTTCTCCGGTCAATAACCAACAGCGGGATCTGGATACCCATGTTGGCTCCCACATGTTCCACGATGATCTCATCGGATGAACCACGATGTCAAGGACTCAATCGATCCCGTATACAATTCCGTTTGTCTAGCGGTATTATACTTGCCCGAGATTCGATCGTCAGTATACCGATACCTTGTTCAATCTCGTTACCGGCAAGTCTCTTTACTCGTTCCGTAACACATCATCCCGTGATCAACTCCTTGATCACATTGTGCACATTATGATGATGTCCTACCGAGTGGGCCCAGAGATACCTCTCCGTTTACACGGAGTGACAAAATCCCAATCTCGATTCATGCCAACCCAACAGACACTTTTAGAGATACCCGTAGTGTACCTTTATAGACACCCAGTTACGTTGTGACGTTTGGCACACCCAAAGCACTCCTACGGTATCTGGGAGTTGCACAATCTCATGGTCTAAGGAAATGATACTTGACATTAGAAAAGCTTTAGCATACGAACTACATGATCTTGTGCTAGGCTTAGGATTGGGTCTTGTCCATCACATCATTCTCCTAATGATGTGATCCCGTTATCAACGACATCCAATGTCCATGGTCAGGAAACCGTAACCATCTATTGATAAGAGAGCTAGTCAACTAGAGGCTTACTAGGGACATGGTGTTGTCTATGTATCCACACATGTATCTGAGTTTCCTATCAATACAATTCTAGCATGGATAATAAACGATTATCATGAACAAGGAAATATAATAATAATCAATTTATTATTGCCTCTAGGGCATATTTCCAACAGTCTCCCACTTGCACTAGAGTCAATAATCTAGTTCACATCGATATGTGATTAACACTCAAGGTCACATCCCCATGTGACTAACATCCAAAGAGTTTACTAGAGTCAATAATCTAGTTCACATTTACCATGTGATTAACACTCGATGAGTTCTGGGTTTGATCATGTTATGCTTGTGAGAGAGGTTATAGTCAACGGGTCTGAACCTTTCAGATCCGTGTGTGCTTTACAAATCTCTATGTCATCTCCTAGATGCAGCTACCACGTTCTATTTGGAGCTATTCCAAATAACTGTTCTACTTGGAGCTATTCTAAAATGTTGCTCCATTATACGTATCCGGTATCTCTACTCAGAGCTATCCGGATAGGTGTTAAGCTTGCATCGACATAACCCTTTACGACGAACTCTTTTACCACCTCCATAATTGAGAAAATTCCTTAGTCCACTAGTTACTAAGGATAACTTTGACCGCTGTCCTGTGATCCATTCTTGGATCACTCTTGTACCCCTTGACTGACTCATGGCAAGGCACACTTCAGGTGCGGTACACAGCATAGCATACTGTAGAGCCTACAACTTATGCATAGGGGACGACCTTAGTCCTTTCTCTCTATTCTGCCATGGTCGAGCTTTAAGTCTTAACTTCATACCTTACAACTCAGGCAAGAACTCCTTCTTTGACTGATCCATCTTGAACACCTTCAAGATCACGTCTAGGCATGTGCTCATTTGAAAGTACTATTAAGCGTTTTGATCTATCCTTATAGATCTTGATGCTCAATGTTCAAGTAGCTTAATCCAGGTTTTCCATTGAAAAATACTTTCCAAATAACCCTTTATGCTTTCCAGAAATTCTACGTCATTTCTGATCATTAATATGTCAACAACATATACTCATCAGAAATTCTATAGTGCTCCCACTCACTTCTTTGGAAATACAAGTTTCTCATAAACTTTGTATACACCCAAAATCTTTGATCATCATCAAAGCATACATTCCAACTCCGAGATGCTCACTCCAGTCCTCAGAAGGATTGCTGGAGCTTTGCATACTTATTAGCATATTTCAGGATAGACAAAACCTTCCGGTTGTATCACATACAACCTTTCCTCAAGAATCGTCGAGGAAACAATGTTTTGACATCCTATCTGCAAGATTTCATAAATAATGCAGTAATTGCTAATATAATTCCAACAGACTCTTAGCATCGCTACGAGTGAGAAAGTCTCATCGTAGTCAACTCCTTGAACTTGTCGAAAAAACATCTTAACGACAAGTCGAGCTTTCTCAATGGTGACACTTACCATCATTGTATGTCTTCCTTTCAAAATCCATATGTACCTAACAGCCTTACGACCATCAAGTAGTTCTTCCAAAGTCTACACTTTGTTTTCATACATGGATCCTCTCTCGGGTTTTATGGCTTCTAACCATTTGTCAGAACTTGGGCCCACCATCGCTTCTCCATAGCTCGTAGGTTCATTGTTGTCTAGCAACATGACTTCCAAGACAGGATTACTGTACCACTCTGAAGTAGTACGTATCCTTGTCACCCTACGAGGTTCGGTAGTGACTTGATCCGAAACTTCATGATCACTATCATAAGCTTCCACTTCAATTGGTGTAGGTGCCACAGGAACAACTTCCTGTGCCCTGCTACACACTTGTTGAAGTGACGGTTCAATAACCTCATCAAGTCTCCACCATCCTCCCACTCAATTCTTTTGAGAGAAACTTTTCCTCGAGAAAGGACCCAATTCTAGAAACAATTCATATTGCCTTCGGATCTGAATTAGGAGGTATACCCAACTGTTTTGGGTGTCCTATGAAGATGTACTTTATCCGCTTTGGGTTCGAGCTTAATCCTGAAACTTTTTCACATAAGCGTCGCAGCCCCAAACTTTTAAGAAACGACAACTTAGGTTTCTCTAAACCATAATTCATACGGTGTCATCTCATCGGAATTACGTGGTGCCCTATTTAAAGTGAATGTGGTTGTCTCTAATGCCTAACCCATAAACTATAGTGGTACTTCGATAAGAGACATCATGGTATGCATCATATCCAATAGGGTGCAGTTATGATGTTCGGACACACCATCACACTATGGTGTTCCAGGCTGTATTAGTTGTGAAACTATTTCCACAATGTCTTAATTCTGTGCCAAACTCGTGATTCAGATATTCATCTCTATGATCATATCATAGATCTTTTATCCTCTTGTCACGACGATCTTTCAACTTCACACTGAAATTACTTGAACCTTTCAATAATTCAGACTCGTGATTCATCAAGTAAATATACTCAACATCTACTCGAATCATCTGTGAAGTAAGAACATAACGATATTCACTGCATGCCTCAGCACTCATTGGACTGCACACATCAAAATGTGTTACTTCCAACAAGTTGCTATCTTGTTCCATCTTACTGAAAACGAGGCTTTTCAGTCATCTTGCCCATGTGGTATGATTTGCATGTCCCAAGTGATTCAAAATCAAGTGAGTTAAAACGGTCCATTTGCATGGAGTTTCTTCATGCATATACACCAATAGACATGGTTCGCATGTCTCAAACTTTTCAAAAACGAGTGAGCCCAAAGATCCATCAATATGGAGCTTCTTCATGCGTTTTATACCGATATGACTTACGTGGCAGTGCCACAAGTAGGTGGTACTATCATTACTATCTTTTGGCATGAACATGTGTATCACTACGATCGAGATTTAATAAACCATTCATTTTAGGTGTAAGACCATTGAAGGTATTATTCAAATAAACAGAGTAACCATTATTCTCCTTAAATGAATAACCGTATTGCGATAGACGTAATCCAATCATGTCTATGCTCAACGCAAACACCAAATAACAATTATTTAGGTTTAACACCAATCTCTTTGGTAGAGGGAGCGTGTGATGCTTGATCATATCAAGCTTGGAAAAACTTCCAACACATATCGTCAGCTCACCTTTGGCTAGTCTCTGTTTATTCCGTAGCCTTTTGTTTCGAGTTACTAACACTTAGCAACCGAACCGGTATCTAATACCCTGGAGCTACTAGGAGTACTAGCAAAGTACACATTAACACAATGTATATGCAATATACTTCTATCGACCTTGCCAGCCTTCTTATCTACCAAGTATCTAGGGTAATTCTGCTCTAGTGGTTGTTCCCCTTATTACAGAAGCACTTAGTCTCGGGTTTGGGTTTTACCTTGGGTTTCTTCACTAGAGCAGCAGCTGATTTGCCATTTCATGAAGTATCCCTTCTTGCCCTTGCCCTTCTTGAAACTAGTGGTTTCACCAACCATCAACAATTGATGCTCCTTCTTGATTTCTACTTTCGCGGTGTCAAACATCGCGAATACCTCAAGGATCATCATAGCTATCCCTGATATGTTATAGTTCATCACGAAGCTCTAACAGCTTGGTGGCAATAACTTTGGAGAACCATCACTGTCTTATCTGGAAGATCAACTCCCACTCGATTCAAATGATTGTTGTACTCAGACAATCTGAGCACAAGCTCAACAATTGAGCTTTTCTCCTTAGTTTGCAGGTTAAGAAAGTCATCGGAGGTCTTATACCTCTTGACATGGGCACGAGCCTGAAATCCCAATTTCAGCCCTCAAAACATCTCATATGTTTCGCGATGTTTCAAAAACGTCTTTGGTGCCTCAACTCTAAACCGTTTAACTGAACTATCACGTAGTTATCAAAACGTGTATGTCAGATGTTCGCAACAACCACAGACAACGTTCGAGGTTCAGCACACTGACCGGTGCATTAAGGACATAAGCCTTCTATGAAGCAATGAGGACAATCCTCAGTTTACGGACCTAGTCCGCATAATTGCTACTATCAACTTTCAACTAATTTTTCTCTAGGAACATATCTAAACAGTAGAACTATAGCGTGAGCTACGACATAATTTGCAAAAACCTTTTGACTATGTTCAGGATAATTAAGTTCATCTTATGAACTCCCACTCAGATAAACATCCCTCTAGTCATCTAAGTGATTACATGATCCGAGTCAAACTAGGACGTGTCCGATCATCACGTGAGACGGACTAGTCATCATCGGTGAACATCTTCATGTTGATCGTATCTTCTATACGACTCATGTTCGACCTTTCGGTCTCCGTGTTCCGAGGCCATGTCTGTACATGCTAGGCTCGTCAAGTTAACCCTAAGTGTTTCGCGTGTGTAAATCTGTCTTACACCCGTTGTATTTGAACGTCTGAATAAAACACCCGATCATCACGTGATGTTTTGAAACAGCGAACTGTCGCAACGGTGCACAGTTAGGGGAGAACACTTCTTGAAATTGTTGTAAGGGATTATCTTATTTACTACCGTCGTTCTAAGCAAATAAGATGTATAAACATGATAAACATCACATGCAATCAAATAGTGACATGATATGGCCATCATCACTTTGCTCCTTTTGATCTCCATCTTCGGGGCTCCATGATCATCATCGTCATCGGCATGACACCATGATCTCCATCATCATGATCTCCATCATCGTGTCTTCATGAAGTTGCCTCGCCAACTATTACTTCTACTACTATGGCTAACGGTTAGCAATAAAGTAAAGTAATTACATGACGTTTAAGTTGACACGCAGGTCACAAATAAATAAAGACAACTCCTATGGCTCCTGCCGGTTGTCATACTCATCGACATGCAAGTCGTGATTCCTATTACAAGAACATGATCAATCTCATACATCACATATATCATTCATCACATCCTTTTTGGCCATATCATATCACATAGCATACCCTGCAAAAACAAGTTAGACGTCCTCTAATTGTTGTTTGCATGTTTTACGTGGCTGCTATGGGTTTCTAGCAAGAACGTTTCTTACCTACGCATGAACCACAACGTGATATGCCAATTGCTATTTACCCTTCATAAGGACCCTTTTCATCGAATCCGATCCGACTAAAGTGGGAGAGACAGACACCCGCCAGCCACCTTATGCAACTAGTGCATGTTTGTCGGTGGAACCGGTCTCACGTAAGCGTACGTGTAAGGTTGGTCCGGGCCGCTTCATCCCACGATGCCGCCGAATCAAGATAAGACTAGTAACGGCAAGCATATTGAACAATATCGACGCCCACAACTACTTTGTGTTCTACTCATGCAAAGAATCTACGCAATAGACCTAGCTCATGATGCCACTGTTGGGGAACGTAGCAGAAATTCAAAAAAATTCCTACGTAACACCAAGATCTATCTATGGAGAGACCAGCAACGAGTAGAAAGGGGAGTGCATCTACATACCCTTGTAGATCGCTAAGCGGAAGCGTTCAAGTGAACGGGGTTGATGGAGTCGTACTCGTCGTGATTCAGATCACCGATGATCCTAGTGCCGAACGGACAGCACCTCCGCGTTCAACACACGTACAGCTCGACGATGTCTCCCACGCCTTGATCCAGCAAGGAGAGAGGGAGAGGTTGAGGAAGACTCCATCCAGCAGCAGCACAACGGCGTGGTGGTGATGGAGGAGCGTGGCAATCCTGCAGGGCTTCGCCAAGCACCTACGGGAGAGGAGGAGGTGTCACGGGAGGGAGGGAGGCGCCAAGGGCTCAGGTATGGATGCCCTTAACTTCGTACCTTACAACTCAGGCAAGAACTCCTTTTTTGACTGATCCATCTTGAACACCTTCAAGATCACGTCAAGGCATGTGCTCATTTGAAAGTACCATTAAGCGTTTTGATCTATCCTTATAGATCTTGATGCTCAATGTTCAAGTAGCTTAATCCAGGTTTTCCATTGAAAACACTTTCCAAATAACCCTATATGCTTTCCAGAAATTCTACGTCATTTCTGATCATTAATATGTCAACAACATATACTCATCAGAAATTCTATAGTGCTCCCACTCACTTCTTTGGAAATACAAGTTTCTCATAAACTTTGTATACACCCTAAATCTTTGATCATCATCAAAGCATACATTCCAACTCCGAGATGCTCACTCCAGTCCTCAGAAGGATTGCTGGAGCTTTGCATACTTATTAGCATATTTCAGGATAGACAAAACCTTCCGGTTGTATCACATACAACCTTTCCTCAAGAATCGTCGAGGAAACAATGTTTTGACATCCTATCTGCAAGATTTCATAAATAATGCAGTAATTGCTAATATAATTCCAACATACTCTTAGCATCGCTACGAGTGAGAAAGTCTCATCGTAGTCAACTCCTTGAACTTGTCGAAAAACATCTCAACGACAAGTCGACCTTTCTCAATGGTGACACTTACCATCATTGTCTGTCTTCCTTTCAAAATCCATATGTACCTAACAGCCTTATGACCATCAAGTAGTTCTTCCAAAGTCTACACTTTGTTTTCATACATGGATCCTCTCTCGGGTTTTATGGCCTTGAGCCATTTATCGGAATCCAGGCCCACCATCGCTTCTCCATAGCTCGTAGGTTCATTGTTGTCTAGCAACATGACTTCCAAGACAGGATTACTGTACCACTCTGAAGTAGTACGTATCCTTGTCACCCTACGAGGTTTGGGAGTGACTTGATCTGAAGTTTCATGATCACTATCATAAGCTTCTACTTCAATTGGTGTAGGTGCCACAGGAACAACTTCCTGTGCCCTGCTACACACTGGTTGAAGTGATGGTTCAGTAACCTCATCAAGTCTCCACCATCCTCCCACTCAATTCTTTCGAGAGAAACCTTTCCTCGAGAAAGGACCCAATTCTAGAAACAATTCATATTGCCTTCGGATCTGAATTAGGAGGTATACCCAACTGTTTTGGGTGTCCTATGAAGATGTACTTTATCCGCTTTGGGTTCGAGCTTAATCCTGAAACTTTTTCACATAAGCGTCGCAGCCCCAAACCTTTAAGAAATGACAACTTAGGTTTCTCTAAACCATAATTCATACGGTGTCATCTCATCGGAATTACGTGGTGCCCTATTTAAAGTGAATGTGGTTGTCTTTAATGCCTAACCCATAAACTATCCTGGCAGTTCGATAAGAGACATCATGGTATGCATCATATCCAATAGGGTGCAACTATGATGTTCGGACACACCATCACACTATGGTGTTCCAGGCGGTATTAATTGTGAAACAATTTCCACAATGTCTTAATTGTGTGCCAAAACTCGTAACTCAGATACTCATCTCTATGATCATATCATAGACATTTTATCCTCTTGTCACAATCTTCTACTTCACTCTGAAATTACTTGAACCATTCAATAATTCAGACTTGTGTTTCATCAAGTAAATATTCTCAACATCTACTCGAATCATCTGTGAAGTAAGAACATAACGATATTCACTGCATGCCTCAGCACTCATTGGACTGCACGCATCAAAATGTGTTGCTTCCAACAAGTTGCTATCTTGTTACATCTTACTGAAAACGAGGCTTTTCAGTCATCTTGCCCATGTGGTATGATTTGCATGTCCCAAGTGATTCAAAATCAAGTGAGTCAAAACGGTCCATTTGCATGGAGTTTCTTCATGCATATACACCAATAGACATGGTTCGCATGTCTCAAACTTTTCAAAAACGAGTGAGCCCAAAGATCCATCAATATGGAGCTTCTTCATGCGTTTTATACCGATATGACTTACGTGGCAGTGCCACAAGTAGGTGGTTCTATCATTACTATCTTTTGGCATGAACATGTGTATCACTACGATCGAGATTTAATAAACCATTCATTTTAGGTGTAAGACCATTGAAGGTATTATTCAAATAAACAGAGTAACGATTATTCTCCTTAAATGAATAACCGTATTGCGATAGACGTAATCCAATCATGTCTATGCTCAACGCAAACACCAAACAACAATTATTTAGGTTTAACACCAATCTCTTTGGTAGAGGGAGCGTGCGATGCTTGATCATATGAAGCTTGGAAAAACTTCCAACACATATCGTCAGCTCACCTTTAGCTAGTCTCCGTTTATTCCGTAGCCTTTTGTTTCGAGTTACTAACACTTAGCAACCGAACCGGTATCTAATACCCTGGTGCTACTAGGAGTACTAGCAAAGTACACATTAACACAATGTATATCCAATATACTTCTATCGACCTTGCCAGCCTTCTTATCTACCAAGTATCTAGGGTAATTCTGCTCTAGTGGTTGTTCCCCTTATTACAGAAGCACTTAGTCTCGGGTTTGGGTTTTACCTTGGGTTTCTTCACTAGAGCAGCAACTGATTTGCCGTTTCATGAAGTATCCCTTCTTGCCCTTGCCCTTCTTGAAACTAGTGGTTCCACCAACCATCAACAATTGATGCTCCTTCTTGATTTCTACTTTCGCGGTGTCAAACATCGCGAATACCTCAAGGATCATCATATCTATCCCTGATATGTTATAGTTCATCACGAAGCTCTAACAGCTTGGTGGCAATGACTTTGGAGAACCATCACTGTCTTATCTGGAAGATCAACTCCCACTCGATTCAAATGATTGTTGTACTCAGACAATCTGAGCACAAGCTCAACAATTGAGCTTTTCTCCTTAGTTCGCAGGTTAAGAAAGTCATCGGAGGTCTTATACCTCTTGACATGGGCACGAGCCTGAAATACCAATTTCAGCCCTCAAAACATCTCATATGTTTCGCGATGTTTCAAAAACGTCTTTGGTGCCTCAACTCTAAACCGTTTAACTGAACTATCACGTAGTTATCAAAACGTGTATGTCAGATGTTCGCAACAACCACAGACAACGTTCGAGGTTCAGCACACTGAGCGGTGCATTAAGGACATAAGCCTTCTATGAAGCAATGAGGACAATCCTCAGTTTACGGACCTAGTCCGCATAATTGCTACTATCAACTTTCAACTAATTTTTCTCTAGGAACATATCTAAACAGTAGAACTATAGCGTGAGCTACGACATAATTTGCAAAAACCTTTTGACTATGTTCAGGATAATTAAGTTCATCTTATGAACTCCCACTTAGATAGACATCCCTCTAGTCATCTAAGTGATTACATGATCTGAGTCAAACTAGGCCGTGTCCGATCATCACGTGAGACAGACTAGTCATCATCGGTGAACATCTTCATGTTGATCGTATCTTCTATACGACTCATGTTCGACCTTTCGGTCTCCGTGTTCCGAGGCCATGTCTGTACATGCTAGGCTCGTCAAGTTAACCCTAAGTGTTTCGCGTGTGTAAATCTGTCTTACACCCGTTGTATGTGAACGTTAGAATCTAACACCCGATCATCACGTGGTGCTTCGAAACACGAACTGTCGCAACGGTGCACAGTTAGGGGAGAACACTTCTTGAAATTGTTGTAAGGGATCATCTTATTTACTACCGTCGTTCTAAGCAAATAAGATGTATAAACATGATAAACATCACATGCAATCAAATAGTGACATGATATGGCCATCATCACTTTGCTCCTTTTGATCTCCATCTTCGGGGCTCCATGATCATCATCGTCACCGGCATGACACCATGATCTCCATCATCATGATCTCCATCATCGTGTCTTCATGAAGTTGCCTCGCCAACTATTACTTCTACTACTATGGCTAACGGTTAGCAATAAAGTAAAGTAATTACATGACGTTTAAGTTGACATGCAGGTCACAAATAAATAAAGACAA
Source organism: Triticum aestivum (assembly GCF_018294505.1). Taxonomy (NCBI): domain Eukaryota; kingdom Viridiplantae; phylum Streptophyta; class Magnoliopsida; order Poales; family Poaceae; genus Triticum; species Triticum aestivum. The sequence continues at coordinate 118,236,398 of NC_057798.1, forward strand.
CTCCTATGGCTCCTGCCGGTTGTCATATTCATCGACATGCAAGTCGTGATTCCTATTACAAGAACATGATCAATCTCATACATCACATATATCATTCATCACATCCTTTTTGGCCATATCACATCACATAGCATACCCTGCAAAAACAAGTTAGACGTCCTCTAATTGTTGTTTGCATGTTTTACGTGGCTGCTATGGGTTTCTAGCAAGAACATTTCTTACCTACGCATGAACCACAACGTGATATGCCAATTGCTATTTACCCTTCATAAGGACCCTTTTCATCGAATCCGATCCGACTAAAGTGGGAGAGACAGACACCCGCCAGCCACCTTATGCAACTAGTGCATGTTTGTCGGTGGAACCGGTCTCACGTAAGCGTACGTGTAAGGTTGGTCCGGGCCGCTTCATCCCACGATGCCGCCGAATCAAGATAAGACTAGTAACGGCAAGCATATTGAACAATATCGACGCCCACAACTACTTTGTGTTCTACTCGTGCAAAGAATCTACGCAATAGACCTAGCTCATGATGCCACTGTTGGGGAACGTAGCAGAAATTCAAAAAAATTTCCTACGAATCACCAAGATCTATCTATGGAGAGACCAGCAACGAGTAGAAAGGAGAGTGCATCTACATACCCTTGTAGATCGCTAAGCGGAAGCGTTCAAGTGAACGGGGTTGATGGAGTCGTACTCGTCGTGATTCAGATCACCGATGATCCTAGTGCCGAACGGACGGCACCTCCGCGTTCAACACACGTACAGCTCGACGATGTCTCCCACGCCTTGATCCAGCAAGGAGAGAGGGAGAGATTGAGGAAGACTCCATCCAGCAGCAGCACAACGGCGTGGTGGTGATGGAGGAGCGTGGCAATCCTGCAGGGCTTCGCCAAGCACCTACGGGAGAGGAGGAGGTGTCACGGGAGGGAGGGAGGCGCCAAGGGCTCAGGTATGGATGCCCTCCCTCCCCTCCACTATATATAGGGGCAGGGGAGAGGGGGGAGGCGCAGCCTTGCCCCCTCCTCCAAGGAAGGGGTGCGGCTAAGAGGGGGGGAGGAGTCCATCCTCCCCAAGGCACCTCGGAGGTGCCTTCCCCCTTTAGGACTCTCCCCTTTTCCTATATCTTGGCGCATGGGCCTCTAGGGGCTGGTGCCCTTGGCCCATGTAGGCCAAGGCGCACCCCCTACAGCCCATGTGGCCCCCCGGGGCAGGTGGCCCCACCCGGTGGGCCCCCGGGACCCTTCCGGTGGTCCCGGTATAATACCGATGACCCCGAAACTTGTCTCGATGGCCGAAACAGGACTTCCTATATATAAATCTTTACCTCCGGACCATTCCGGAACTCCTCGTGACGTCCGGGATCTCATCCGGGACTCCGGACAACATTCGGTAACCACATACAAACTTCCTTTATAACCCTAGCGTCATCGAACCTTAAGTGTGTAGACCCTACGGGTTCGGGAGACATGCAGACATGATCGAGATGTTCTCCGGTCAATAACCAACAGCGGGATCTGGATACCCATGTTGGCTCCCACATGTTCCACGATGATCTCATCAGATGAACCACGATGTCAAGGACTCAATCGATCCCGTATACAATTCCCTTTGTCTAGCGGTATTATACTTGCCCGAGATTCGATCGTCGGTATACCGATACCTTGTTCAATCTCGTTACCGGCAAGTCTCTTTACTCGTTCCGTAACACATCATCCCGTGATCAACTCCTTGATCACATTGTGCACATTATGATGATGTCCTACCGAGTGGGCCCAGAGATACCTCTCCGTTTACACGGAGTGACAAAATCCCAATCTCGATTCGTGCCAACCCAACAGACACTTTCAGAGATACCCGTAGTGTACCTTTATAGCCACCCAGTTACGTTGTGACGTTTGGCACACCCAAAGCACTCCTACGGTATCCGGGAGTTGCACAATCTCATGGTCTAAGGAAATGATACTTGACATTAGAAAAGCTTTAGCATACGAACTACATGATCTTGTGCTAGGCTTAGGATTGGGTCTTGTCCATCACATCATTCTCCTAATGATGTGATCCCGTTATCAACGACATCCAATGTCCATGGTCAGGAAACCGTAACCATCTATTGATTAACGAGCTAGTCAACTAGAGGCTTACTAGGGACATGGTGTTGTCTATGTATCCACACATGTATCTGAGTTTCCTATCAATACAATTCTAGCATGGATAATAAACGATTATCATGAACAAGGAAATATAATAATAATCAATTTATTATTGCCTCTAGGGCATATTTCCAACAGTTCAAGCCATAGAGTACTTCACCGCCGGGTGCAGAGAGGCCACTCTCCTCAAGCACCGACTCCTCTGCGACGAGCCGGCTACCCTCGACGAGCTGCTGATCATAGCGGACAAGTATGCCACGACCGACTCCTCAATGAAGACTGAGCTCTAGGTAGACGCCTCTGGAAAAAGTGCTGGCGCTGGCTCCCAAGACGCCGGCTGGAGAATCAAGTCGACGCCCGTATCAAAGCGACCACAAACATAAGGCCCCTATGCCGCCTTCCACTAGCCGGCAGGTGGCTACAGTCGAAGATGAGCAGCCTGAGGGGCAGCCGGCTTTCTCCTACGAGCAAACCCTCGATGCCCCCTGCAAGTTCCACAATGGCGCGAAGCCGTCCAACCACACAACTCGGAAGTGCCATTGGCTCACCCGAATCTCCAAGGGCGAGGGGTTGTTTCCGCCTCCGCCTGAAGGCCAGCCGCCTCCTGCTCCACAGCAGCCTGCCGCTCGGCCAGCAGTCGGAGCTATCCAATACGAGTTCCCTGACGAACACGCCGCCTACGTCGTGTTTACAAACCAGACAAAAGATCGGTGCAGCCGGCGCCGACAGCAGCAAGAAGTCAACGCGGTCGCCTCCAATAACCCCGAGTTTATGCACTGGTCAGAGAAGCCCATCAGTTGGAGCCAGGCCGACCACCCAGAGGTGATGCCGTCTCCTGGCTCCTATGCCTTGGTTTTGGATGCCACCCTCGCGACAGAAATGCGTGCTGCGCGTTTCTCCCGCGTGCTGATAGATGGTGGGAGCAGCATCAACGTACTGTATCGAGACACCATGGAGAAGCTCAACATCAAGCCGAAGCAACTCATGCCAAGCCGGACTGTGTTCCACGGCATCGTACCCGGCCTATCATGCTCACCAATCGGCAAGATCAAGATGGATGTCCTCTTTGGGGCAAAGATCATTTCCGCCGAGAGGCAATTTGGTTTGAGGTAGTGGATCTGGAGATCCCGTACCACGCATTACTTGGCCGACCTACTTTGGCCAAGTTTATGGATGTGCCCCACTACGCCTACCTCAAGATGAAGATGTCGAGTTCCAAGGGCATCATCACCATAGCCGGAGACTATAAGAAGTCTTCTGAGTGTGCAGCAGCTAGCAGCCGGCTGGCCGAGTCCCTTATGATCGCTGAAGAAAAGAAGATGCTGAATCGAGTTGTGGCCATGGCTGGCAAGCAACCGGCCCTGTCCCCTGACCCCAAGGAATGTGAAGCTCAAGGTTCTTTCCAGCCGGCCAAAGAGACAAAGAAGATACCCCTGGACCCGGAGCACCAGGAGAGGTACGCTGTTGTAGGCTCCGGCCTCGACAACAAATAGGAAGGCGAGCTTGTCGATTTCCTCCGTGAGAATCGGGACATCTTCGCATGGTCTCCCGAAGACATGCCGGGTGTCCCGACGGATTTCACCGAGAACGAGTTACACGTCCGATCTGACGCCAAGCCGGTCAGGCAGCCCTTGCGCCGCCTGTCAGAAGAGAAGAGAAGAGTGGTTGGAGAGGAAATAGCCCGGCTTCTGGCAGCCGGCTTCATTATGGACTCCTTCACCAAGATTGCTTCATGTGCTACCTCCGAGGCTGCCATGTACTCTGCTTCACATGTAGATCCGGCCACGACGCTTTGCTTGCAACTACACCAGCTTACTGCCCCACCATTCAAAATATACACGTATCCGGTTTGTGACTTAGAGTCATCCAGATCTGTGTCGAAGCTAGCGTCGACGTAAACCTTTACAACGAGCTCTTCGTCGCCTCCATAAACGAGAAACATATCCTTAGTCCTTTTCAGGTACTTTAGGATGTTCTTGACCGCTGTCCAGTGTTCCATGCCGGGATTACTTTGGTACCTTCCTACCAAACTTACGGCAAGGTTTACATCAGGTCTGGTACACAGCATGGCATACATAATAGACCCTATAGCTGAGGCATAGGGGATGACTCTCATCTTTTCTCTATCTTCTGCTGTGGTCGGACATTGAGCTGAGCTCAATTTCACTCCTTGCAACACAAGCAAGAACCCCTTCTTAGACTGATCCATATTGAACTTCTTCAATATCTTATCAAGGTATGTGCTTTGTGAAAGACCTATCAGGCGTCTTGATCTATCCCTATAGATCTTGATGCCTAGTATGTAAGCAGCTTGTCCAAGGTCCTTCATTGAAAAACACTTATTCAAGTAGGCCTTAATGTTGTCCAAAAGTTCTATATCATTTCCCATCAAAAGTATGTCATCCACATATAATATGAGAAATGCTACAGAGTTCCCACTCACTTTCTTGTAAACGCAGGCTTCTCCATAAGTCTGCATAAACCCAAACGCTTTGATCATCTCATCAAAGCGAATGTTCCAACTCCGAGAGGCTTGCACCAGCCCATAAATGGATCGCTGGAGTTTGCATACCTTGTTAGCATTCTCAGGGTCGACAAAACCTTCCGGCCGCATCATATACAGTTCTTCCTTAAGATGGCCGTTAAGGAATGCTGTTTTGATGTCCATTTGCCATATCTCATAATCATTGCTAGCATGATTCGGACGGACTTTAGCTTCGCTACGGGAGAGAATGTCTCATCGTAGTCAACCCCTTGAACTTGTCGATAACCCTTAGCGACAAGTCGAGCTTTATAGATGGTAACATTACCATCCGCGTCCGTCTTCTTCTTGAAGATCCATTTGTTTTCTATCGCTTGCCGATCATCGGGCAAGTCTGTCAAAGTCCATACTTCATTTTCATACATGGATCCTATCTCGGATTGCATGGCTTCAAGCCATTTGTTATAATCTGGGCCCGCCATCGCTTCTTCATAGTTCGAAGGTTCACCGTTGTCTAACAACATGATTTCCAGGACAGGGTTGCCATACCACTCTGGTGTGGAACGTGTCCTTGTGGACCTACGAAGTTCAGTAGTAACTTGATCCGAAGTACCTTGATCATCATCATTAACTTCCTCTTCAGTTGGTGATGGCACCACAGGAACATCTTCCTGAGCTGCGCTACTTACCAGTTCAAGAGGTAGTACTTCATCATGTTCCACTTTCCTCCCACTTACTTCTCTCGAGAGAAACTCTTTCTCCAGAAAGGACCCATTCTTGGCAACAAAGATGTTGCCTTCGGATCTGAGGTAGAAGGTATACCCAATGGTTTCCTTAGGGTATCCTATGAAGACGCATTTTTCCGACTTGGGTTCGAGCTTTTCAGGTTGAAGTTTCTTAACATAAGCATTGCATCCCCAAACTTTTAGAAATGACAGCTTAGGTTTCTTCCCAAACCATAATTCATACTGTGTCATCTCAACAATTTAGACGTTGCCCTATTTAATGTGAATGTAGCTGTCTCTAGAGCGTATCCCCAAAAAGATAGCGGTAAATCGGTAAGAGACATCATAGATCGCACCATATCCAATAAAGTGCGATTACGACGTTCGGACACACCGTACGCTGAGGTCTTCCAGGCGGCGTGAGTTCTGAAACGATTCCATATTTCTTTAAGTGCATACCAAATTCGTGACTTAAATATTCTCCTCCACGATCTGATCGTAAGAGCTTTATCTTTGGGTCATGTTGATTCTCTACCTCATTCTGAAATTCCTTGAACTTTTCAAAGGTCTCAGACTTGTGTTCCATCAAGTAGACATACCCATATCTATTCAAGTCGTCAGTGAGAGTGAGAACATAACGATATCCTCCGTGAGCCTCAACGCTCATTGGACCGCACACATCAGTATGTATGATTTCCAATAAGTTGGTTGCTCGCTCCATTGTTACGAAGAACGGAGTCATGGTCATTTTGCCCATGAGGCATGGTTCGCATGTGTCAAATGATTCATAGTCGAGAGACTCTAAAAGTCCATCAGCATGGAGCTTCTTCATGCGCTTGACACCAATGTGACCAAGATGGCAGTGCCACAAGTATGTGGGACTATCGTTATCAACTTTACATCTTTTGGTATTCACACTATGAATATGTGTAACATCACGTTCGAGATTCAATAAGAATAAACCATTGACCATCGGGGCATGACCATAAAACATATCTCTCATATAAATAGAACAACCATTATTATCGGATTTAAATGAGTAGCCATCTCGTATTAAACGAGATCCAGATACAATGTCCATGCTCAAAGCTGGCACTAAATAACAATTATTGAGGTTTAAAACTAAACCCGTAGGTAAATATAGAGGTAGCGTGCCGACGGTGATCACATCGACCTTGGAACCATTCCCGACGCGCATCGTCACCTCGTCCTTCGCCAGTCTCTGCTTATTCCGCAGCTCCTGCTTTGAGTTACAAATATGAGCAACCGCACCGGTATCAAATACCCAGGAGCTACTACGAGTACTTGTAAGGTACACATCAATTACATGTATATCACATATACCTTTGGTGTTGCTAGCCTTCTTGTCCGCTAAGTATTTGGGGCAGTTTCGCTTCCAGTGACCGCTTCCCTTGCAATAAAAGCACTCAGTCTCAGGCTTGGGTCCATTCTTTGGCTTCTTCCCGGCAACTGGCTTACCGAGCGCGGAAACTCCCTTGCCCTCCTTCTTGAAGTTCTTCTTACCCTTGCCTTTCTTGAACTTAGTGGTTTTATTCACCATCAACACTTGATGTTCCTTTTTGATCTCTACCTCCGCTGATTTCAGCATTGAATATACCTCAGGAATGGACTTTTCCATCCCCTGCATATTGAAGTTCATCATGAAGCTCTTGTAGCTCAGTGGAAGCGACTGAAGGATTCTGTCAATAACCTCGTCATCCGGGAGATTAACTCCTAGCCGAGTCAAGCGGTTGTGCAACCCAGACATTTTGAGTATGTGCTCACTGACAGAACTATTTTCCTCCATCTTACAACTGAAGAACTTGTCGAATACTTCATATCTCTCGACCCGGGCATGAGCTTGGAAAACCATTTTCAGATCTTCGAACATCTCATATGCTCCGTGTTGCTCAAAACACTTTTGGAGCCCCGGTTCTAAGCTGTAAAGCATGCCGCACTGAACGAGGGAGTAATCATCAACACGAGACTACCAAGCGTTCATAATGTCTTGGTTCTCTGGGATGGGTGCTTCACCTAGCGGTGCTTCTAAGACATAATCTTTCTTTGCAGCTATGAGGATGATTCTCAGGTAACGGGCCCAGTCCGTATAGTTGTTGCCATCATCTTTCAGCTTGGTTTTCTCTAGGAACGCATTGAAGTTGAGGTGGACATGAGCGTTGGCCATTTGATCTACAAGACATTTTTGCAAAGGTTTTTAGACTAAGTTCATGATAATTAAGTTCATCTAATCAAATTATTTAATGAACTCACACTCAGGCAGACATCCCTCTAGTCATCTAAGTGAAACATGATCCGAGTCAACTAGGCCGTGTCCGATCATCACGTGAGACAGACTAATCGACATCGGTGAACACCTTCATGTTGATCGTATCTTCTATACGACTCATGCTCAACCTTTCGGTCTTCCGTGTTCCGAGGCCATGTCTATACATGCTAGGCTCATCAAGTCAACCTAAGTGTATTATATGTGTAAATCTAGCTTACACCCGTTGTATTCGAACGGTAGGATCTATCACACCCGATCATCACGTGGTGCTTCAAAACAACGAACCTTTGCAACGGTGCACAGTTAGGGGGAACACCTTCTTGAAATTATTGTGAGGGATCATCTTATTTACTACCGTCGTTCTAAGTAAACAAGATGCAAAAACATGATAAACATCATATGCAATCAAATAGTGACATGATATGGCCAATATCATATAGCTCCTTTGATCTCCATCTTCGGGGCGCCATGATCATCTTCGTCACCGGCATGACACCATGATCTCCATCATCATGATCTACATCATCGTGTCTCCATGAAGTTGCTCGCCAACTATTACTTCTACTACTATGGCTAACGGTTTAGCAATAAAGTAAAGTAATTACATGGCGTTTAATCATTGACACGCATGTCATACAATAATTAAGACAACTCCTGCCGGTTGTCATACTCATCGACATGCAAGTCGTGATTCCTATTACAAGAACATGATCTCATACATCACATATATATCATTCATCACAACTTTTGGCCATATCACATCACAAAGCATATGCTGCAAAAACAAGTTAGACGTCCTCTAATTGTTGTTGCATGTTTTACGTGGCTGCAATAGGGTTCTAGCAAGAACGTTTTCTTACCTACGTAAAAGCCACAATGTAATATGCCAACTTCTATTTACCCTTCATAAGGACCTTTTTCATCGAATCCGCTCCAACTAAAGTGGGAGAGACAGACACTCGCTAGCCACCTTATGCAACTAGTGCATGTCAGTCGGTGGAACCTGTCTCACGTAAGCGTACGTGTAAGGTCGGTCCGGGCCGCTTCATACCACGATGCTGCCGAAGCAAAATAAGACTAGTAGTGGCAAGAAAGTTGACAACATCTACGCCCACAACAAATTGTGTTCTACTCGTGCAAAGAGAACTACGCATAGACCTAGCTCATGATGCCACTGTTGGGGAACGTTGCAGAAAATAAAAAAATTCTACGCTTCACCAAGATCAATCTATGAAGTTCATCTAGCAACGAGAGAGAGGAGTGCATCTACATACCCTTGTAGATCACGAGCGGAAGCGTTCAAGAGAACGGGGTTGAGGGAGTCATACTCGTCGTGATCCAAATCACCGAAGATCCTAGTGCTGAATGGACAGATCCTCCGCGTTCAACACACGTACGGTTGGGAGGACGTCTCCTCCTTCTTGATCCAGCAAGCGGGAAGGAGAGGTTGATGAAGATCCAGCAGCACGACGGCGTGGTGGTGGATGCAGCAGCGATCTTGGCAGGGCTTCGCCAAGCTCTACGAGAGGGAGAGGTGTTGCAGAGGGAGAGGGAGGCGCCAAGAGCATGGGTGCGGCTGCCCTCCCTCCCCCCTCTTTATATAGGCCCCTAGGGGGGCGCCGGCCCTAGGAGATGCAATCTCCAAGGGGGGCGGCGGCCAAGGGGGTGGCTTGCCCCCCAAGCCAAGTGGAGGCGCCCCCACCCCTAGGGTTTACAACCCTAGGCGCAGGGGGGCCAAGGGGGGGCGCACCAGCCCACCAGGGGCTGGTTCCCCTCACACTTCAGCCCATGGGGCCCTCCGGGATAGGTGGCGCCACCCAGTGGACCCCCGGGACCCTTCCGGTGGTCCCGGTACAATACCGGTGACCCCCGAAACTTTCCCAATGGCCGAAACTTGACTTCCTATATATAATTCTTTACCTCCGGACCATTCCAGAACTCCTTGTGACGTCCGGGATCTCATCCGGGACTCCGAACAACTTTCGGGTTACTGCATACTCATATCTCTACAACCCTAGCGTCACCGAACCTAAGTGTGCAGACCCTACTGGTTCGGGAGACACGCAGACATGACCGAGATGACTCTCCGGTCAATAACCAACAGCGGGATCTGGATATCCATGTTGGCTCCCACATGCTCCTCGATGATCTCATCGGATAAACCACGATGTCGAGGATTCAAGAAACCCCGTATACAATTCCCTTTGTCAATCGGTATGTTACTTGCCCGAGATTCGATCGTCGGTATCCCAATACCTCGTTTAATCTCGTTACCGGCAAGTCACTTTACTCGTACCGTAATGCATGATCCCATGACCAAACACTCGGTCACATTGAGCTCATTATGATGATGTATTACCGAGTGGGCCCAGAGATACCTCTCCGTCATACGGAGTGACAAGTCCCAGTCTCGATTCGTGCCAACCCAACAGACACTTTCAGAGATACCCGTAGTGCACCTTTATAGTCACCCAGTTACGTTGTGACGTTTGGCACACCCAAAGCACTCCTACCATATCTGGGAGTTGCACAATCTCATGGTCTAAGGAAATGATACTTGACATTTGGAAAAGCTCTAGCAAAACGAATTACACGATCTTTGAGCTATGCTTAGGATTGGGTCTTGTCCATCACATCATTCTCCTAATGATGTGATCCTGTTATCAATGACATGCAATGTCCATAGTCAGGAAACCATGACTATCTATTGATCAATGAGCTAGTCAACTAGAGGCTCACTAGGGACACGTTGTGGTCTATGTATTCACACGTGTATTACGATTTCCGGATAACACAATTATAGCATGAATAATAGACAATTATCATGAACAAAGAAATATAATAATAACCATTTTATTATTGCCTCTAGGGCATATTTCCAATAGTTTGTCTATGAAAAATATTTGAATCTCCTCTGAATTCTTTTATGTGTGATTAAGTTATCTTTGCAAGTCTCTTCGAATTATCAGTTTGGTTTAGCCTACTAGATTGATCTTTCTTGCAATGGGAGAAGTGCTTAGCTTTGGGTTCAATCTTGCAGTGTCCTTTCCCAGTGACAGTAGGGGCAACAAGGCACGTATTGTATTGTTGCCATCAAGGATAAAAGGATGGGGTTTATATCATATTGCATGAGTTTATCCCTCTACATCATGTCATCTTTCTTAATGGGTTACTCTGTTCTTTATGAACTTAATACTCTAGATGCATGTTGGATAGCGGTCGATGTGTGGAGTAATAGTAGTAGATGCAGGCAGGAGTCGGTCTACTTGTCACGGACATGATGCCTATATACATGATCATGCCTAGATAATCTCATAATTATTCTCTTTTCTATCAATTGCTCGAAGTTATTTGTTTACCCACCGTAATACTTATGCTATCTTGAGAGAAGCCACTAGTAAAACCTATGGCCCCGTGGTCTGTATTTTATCATATAAGCTTTCAATCTACTTTTATTCGCATATTTACTTTTCCAATCTATATCATAAAAATACCAAAAATATATTTATCTTATCATTTTATCTCTATCAGATCTCATTTTCGCAGGTGGCCGTGAAGGGATTGAAAACCCCTTTATTGCGTTGGTTGTGAGTTCTTGTTTGTTTGTGTAGGTGCGTGGGACTTTTGAGGAGCCTCCTACTGGATTGATACCTTGGTTCTCAAAAACTGAGGGAAATACTTACGCGACTATTGCTGCATCACCCTTTCCTCTTCAAGGAAAACCAACGCAAGCTCAAGATGTAGCAGTAGCCTCCTACTGGATTGATACCTTGGTTCTCAAAAACTGAGGGAAATACTTATGCTACTTTGCTGCATCACCCTTTCCTCTTCAAGGGAAAACCAACGCAGTGCTCAAGAGGTAGCATTTATCCATATTTCCACTCAAAACATCAATTTCTAGTAGAGGATCTGTTGGTATGCCATTGAGAGTAATTATACATGATATTATCTAGGATTTTAGTAGCTTCTCCTAATGTAATTTCCATAAAAGTACATCCTGCGACCGAATCTAAAAGATTCTAGATGCAAAATTCAATCCGGCATAAAAAATTTGTATGATCATCCATAAACTTAAACCATGAGTAGGGCAATTTTGTATCATCAATTTCAATCTCTCCCAAGACTGTGCAACATGTTCATGATCAAGTTGCCTAAAATTCATAAGATAGTTCCTAAGGGAGATGATCTTACACTACAAAAAAAATACACTTCCGTGATGATACATGTTTGTCATAGTAGGTCGCGTTTTTTGTTATGCATGTACATCCATGACGATTTTATGACAGAATCAAGATAGTCATACCCGTGCTGTCGTAGAAGTGTTCCATGACATTACCAAAATTATCATCACGGAAGTGTCAACTTCCATGACGACAAATCGCACGTCACAGAAGTGCTTTCGTCAAGGGTGACCGACACGTGGCATCCACCATAACGGAATGCCATTAAGCTAACGGGTCGGGTTTTGGATCCGATAACCCAATAACAACCCCGGCCAATGGGGATTTTCCATGTGTAAAATCATCATTGGCTGGAGGAAACATGTGTCGGCTCATCGTTGGGACAGATGTCATCCACTCATTAGACAGAAGACACCTATGATACGTCGACACATGGCATGGCCCAACAGAGGCCCATTCCTGTGAAAAGGCCGGCCCGTTTGACTTGGTCAAAAGGTGGCGGTCCGGCCCATGGAAAGCATGTTAACGGCATGTTCACATATAGCCCATTTACAGTCCGCTAACCCAAGGCACGTTACGCCCTATCCGAATTAGGCCCAGTAGCGTCATCTGGGCCATCCAATATGATTCCAGCCCGTTTTCACTTCAGGCCCATGTACGGCCCATGATGTCTTTTTGGCCCATATGAGGCCCTTTGTAACTCTTGGCCCATTAACAGCCCGTGGGGAAACTGGCCCGTAATGAACAGTGTATCACTTTACACCCATTAACGGCCTGTGGTGAAACTGGCCCGTAATGAACAGTGTATCACTTTATACCCATTAACGGCCCGTTATTCCGTTGGGCCATTTCCAGCCCATGTTATCTTTCGGCCTTCTCAGAGCCCATTAATTCTTGGGCTCATTTCCAGCATTCGTTTACTTACGGCCCGTTACTGTCATTTTCTGCTTGTGGGCCAAATTCAGCATGTGGTTACAGTCGGCCCGTTTGTGGTCCGTTAATTCGTTGGGCCGTTTTGATAGCGTCATCAAATACGACCTATTAACGATGGCCTGTTATGGTCGGCCCATGAACGGACGATTCTAACTCTAGCCCGTTTACGGCCATAATGCGGTTTGTTATTGGCCCATGTTTGGCCAATCGATCATACGACCCGTATAAGGCCCATTGACGATACGGCCCGTAGAAGGCCCATTGTTTCTATGGCCAGTAGAAGGCCCATTGTTTCTACGGCCCATAGAAGACCCACTGTTTCTACGGCCCGTAGAAGGCCCACTATTTCTCTGGCCCGTAGGAGGCCCAGTGTCACTACAGTAACTATTAGCCCATGGTTATTGTGGCCTAGTTTTAAAAATAGGTTATTGCAGCCACTAGCAAACCGCGGAAAAAGAACTGCACTGATTACAAGCAAACAAATAAACAGATAACAAGGAAATAAATAAGCAAGCAACTTATGCTAGGCTATCACGGCTATTACACATATTACATCCATTGGGCATCAAAGTTCGCCACCAGTGCAAATATAGGGAACAAAGCAGCATATAAACACCGCAGCAAAACAAGTCCAGAACTGAAACCACTTCAGAAGAGTTCAAGAAACAATATCCTGCGTACCCATAATGCTGGCAAGATGCTTAGCAATCTTATTAACTTTCTCTTGTTTGGCGCTTAAATCCTCCAGCGCTTGCTGTTGCACAAGAAAGTACGCATCTGAATTCTGCAGGGACTTCCTCAGTCCTTCGGCTTCTTGCCGCAGCATAGCTGACTGATGCCTTTCAACTTGTAGCTGAGACTGAAGAAGCCGAAGTGATTCTGGCAGCGAGTTCGAAGAGCTTGTGCCAGCGGTACTGGCCAGTAACTCGAACACTACATCAACGCAGGACTGTGGGGTTTTCTCACTGTATACAAGATCATTTTTATCACCTTTCTTGGAGACCAACAGGGTTGTCTTAGTATCTTGAACCTTATCCGCATTACTTTCTCTACCATTGCATAGTGGGGTGCTCTTCTCCAATATTCTGTTTGCATACTACAAGAGAAACAAGCAGACACATCACTGGTCTAGCTTGTAGTATACGAAACTCATTTTGGTAAAGCGGTTCAGTAGTAAGGTGGACAGGATAACAGCATGAAACAAACATATATCTATGTACTATGGTCACTGTATTGTCCATACCATTCTAGTTTATGTTCCCTAATCAAGATAGAGACACAGTTCAACTCATATATTTTAAGACACAGCAGCATAGACAGAATATAAGTGTGAGAACTACACATCATTGGCAGCACTTGTAATATGCATCACATGAGAACATAACTGTTTATACAACTTAAACTGAAATCAACATAGAGCAAGAAGTTAGAACAGCAATCTAGTTAAAGAAATAGGTTTAAAACATACCTGTTGCACCATTGGAGTTTCAATTGGATCCTTCAAATTTGGTATGAGTAAATACAGTGATGCAACAGCAAAGGAGTATGGACCATAGCTACGGAATCTGACCTGAGAATAGTTGCCCTTCTGCTTTAAACATGGAGTTTGGCTTAGCTGTGGTGGTCTTCGTGCTTTGGGCACAGCAGTATCTTTACAAACTGCTCGTGTGGGGGTACTCTGTGGTGGACATGGTGCTTTGTCAACTAGAAGTGAGTTACTATCCGCTGGGGTTGCGGTTAGATGGGCTTTAGCTGGTTCTCTGCCCAACGGTGTCAGTGTGCAATCTAGAAGAGTCTTGATTATGTGTGGTGGGGCTAGTTTGTGGGCCAGTACAACCATGGTTCTATCTGCATTGACGGGTAGCACTGTCTTTTGTGAGGAACGGGTTTTTGCTCCTTTAGATACTGCCATCACCCCCTCCAATTCAAATGGCTGATAAACAAGAAAAGAAATTGAACGTACAAACATTGTATGATAGACAGATGTGGTAATTCACAGATATGTTGTCTAACCAAAAAGGACAGCATGACACAATTTCATATATATGATGCCTAACTAAACAGGATAGCATGACACAGTTTCAGATATATGATGGATAACTTAACAGGATATAATGGCATAATTAAACATATGATGAGTACCTAAACAAGATGACATGACAAAACTATATGATGTCTTTCTAAAATAGGTTGGGATGAAATAATTCACATACATGTTGTCTAAGTATACATGATGGCATGATATAATTGACATAATTGATTCATATACTAAGCAGCTGGCACTCGCATGTATGATCTCTAAACTAAGCAGATGGAATTCAATATTGTGGATATGATGTCTAAACTAAGCAATGC
The DNA here is from genome assembly GCF_018294505.1 of Triticum aestivum. Classification (NCBI taxonomy): domain Eukaryota; kingdom Viridiplantae; phylum Streptophyta; class Magnoliopsida; order Poales; family Poaceae; genus Triticum; species Triticum aestivum. The sequence continues at coordinate 118,251,514 of NC_057798.1, forward strand.
AAGACACCATATGCATCATATGAGAAATATAAACATTGCAACTTAGAGCGTACACCTCAGGTGGGATATAGGACTGGTCATCTGTCTCTGAATCCTCCTCTGAGGAGCTCCCTATAACCATCAAGATATATGCTTCAACAGGTACCATTGCCTACTCTGAAGACCTTGTTTTCACTCCAGATTTTTCCATAACCGGCTCAAATGGCTGATACACATGAAGAGTAGTTCAATATACACAGATTGTCGACAAATGGAACACGTAATGAAAAAAATGGCATGAGATAATTCACATATATGATGTCTGGCTCCATGGCGGTGCATAATTCACATATATGATAACTGGCTGAAAAACATGGCATTGCATAATTCACATATCTGATATAGAAATCAAACAGAAGGCATTTCCACAAAGCATGTCTAATCTAAGCAAATGGCCTGGCAATGCAAGGCACCATATGCATGATATGAGCAATATAACCTAGCCAAGTTAGAGCATGCACCTCGGGGGGGGGGGGATACGACTGGTCATCTGTCTCTGAATCCTCCTCTGAGTAGTTATCTGTAACCAGCAAGAAATCTGCATCGACAGGTAGCACTGACTGCTCAGAAGACCTTGTTTTCACTCCAGATTTTCCCATGACCGACTCAAATGGCTGATGCACAGGAAGAGTAGATGAATGTATAAACATTGTTGACAAATGGAATACATTATGGAAAAAACTATGGCACGATACAATTCACATATACGATGACTGGCTAAACAGGATGGCATTGCATGATTCACGTATATGATGGCTGGCTAAAGAAGATGGCATTGCATAATTCCCATATACTCCCTCCATTCCTAAATATTTGTCTTTTTAGAGATTTCAAATGGACTATCACATACGGATGTATATAGACATATTTTAGAGTGTAGATTTACTCATTTTGTTCCATATGTAGTCACTTGTTGAAATCTCTAAAAAGACAAATATTTAGGAATGGTGGTTGTATGATATAGAAACCAAACAGGTGGCATTCACACAAAGCAAATCTAAACTAAGCTACTGACATATAAGATGTATAATGTAAGCAATGCAAGGCGCCATATGCATGATATGACCAACATCAGCATGCTAGGTTAGAGCAAACACCTCAGGTGGTAAACAGGCGTGGTCGGCTCCTTCTGAATCCCCATCAGAATAGTTATCTTCCTCTGGAATACAATCTGGAAATGCAGGAGGGGGGCCCACTTCACCCACCATGGAGCGGCGTCTGCATGACATTATATTCCCACGCAACGGTCTTCTCTTTTTCTCTACATGTTTAGTACGATTGTGTACAATATCTGACATGCATAATAAAAAATAGTTAGATTTGTAAGGCCTAAGGGGTGCATGCAAAAATCAAGACTGATGGTAGCAAACGAGTGGATGGATCCAAAACTAATGATAACAGGTAGATTATAGCTTCAGTTTAAAAATATAGGCAATGGATCATCTATTGTTTGTTGCCCACCCAACATGAACCACATAGAAGACCCCAGATGAACCAGATAGTAGACATATAATATTCGTTGCTGGCTCGTACGAGACCCATGGGCATTTCAAAACTCAAGTTTGAACGATAAAGTAGCAGGTAATAATAACCGATGTATAACGCAAGCAAACACGAAAGTGTGTGACCTCTCTTCCGGAACTGTGTAGTCCTCAGGTTCATTTGCTCAGTCGATGATGGTAATGCAGTTGGCGTGGCTGCCGGCAACAGGGAAGATGATCTGAGGAAGCGAAAGAAAGTCTGCAGGGGGATCTCCGCTGCAGTGAACGCTTCTATCGATGGTGCACCTCGGGTGGGGTGGATGACGGCACGGCAGGAGCAGGACATAACACACAGAGTTTTCTTTGACGCCTATCTGAAAATGAAGTAAATCTGTAAGGGCTCCTTAGAATTGGAGGATTCTATAAACGCAGGGACAGGAAAAACACAGGAATAGAATAGGAATGCACGTGCAAAACAGAGCATTTGGAAACATAAGATTTCAGTCAACCTGGGTGTTTGGTTCACATGAATTGGAAGAACACAAGAATGGAGAAATGTGGTCAAACTAAAGTCAAACCACGTGAAAATGAAAAAATAAGAATCTTATTATGCCAGTAATGCAATTAGTTCTGTTCTTCATGCATATTAATTTGAAAAGGACATCCAAATGAATAAAATTCCTACGTTTTTTCTTCGAAAGAGACACCAGAGGAAAAAAAATCCTCCAGTTTTGCTTTGCTCCACTCCTTCTAACAGATTTGCATGAATAGTAGTTCCATAGCAAAGGTTCCCTAAGGGATCGACATGAATGCAGACTAGCAAAGTGATGTGACGAGTGTACAACCTCTTTGGCATAGCCTTGTGGACCTCAGCATCATTGGGTTGGACGTGGAGGATGGTGATGATGCTGGTGTGACTGTCGGAGGCGGGGAAGAAGATCCGAGGCCTCTGGAAACGGCGCCGAGGGTACTGCTCCGCTGTGATGGACGGTTTCGTTGTTGGAGCAGCTCCGGTAAGGTGTACGATGACGAGGCTGAAGCAGGACAAGACAAACAACGTTAATCTGAAGTGGGACCCTAATATCATCTGCAATAGATGATGTAAAATACATCACCAAAAAGTGCTAGGTGTAAAACGCATCAGCCGCGCCACGGCCGCTCTGACAGATGCTGTAAGTATTGTTCACTCTGAACTTAACTGAAGAAAATGAACTTTACAGTCGAAACTGAATTTTACTGTCGAAACTGATTGAACTAGTAGCAGAGCATTGCAATAGATGTTTAGGGCGTTCGAGCACTAGTAGCAGAGAAGCAGTGATCTAAATCAGGAGACGCTTGAGCAGGGAACACACTAGCAGAGAGAAAGTCATGCACTAGCACCGCGAGCGAGTGCTAAAGCAGCAACTCCTGTAGCTGTCGGAGGTCGTGCAGCAGTAGCAGCAGTGCAAACAAGAGCAAGAGCAGAGCAGCAGCACGAACGAAAGCAAGAGCAGTGCAGTAGCGCAACCGACAGCAAGAACAGAGCCGCAGCGCGAGCGAGAGCCTGAGCAGCTGCAGCTAGTGCCGTTGTGGAAGTCGCCACCGAGGAAGCAATGACATGGGGGAGAGACGCCATGGATGATGTGGCCGGCAACGGTGCCGTCGATGGAGACCCGCCATGTCTGCTTGGTATCGAGCACCGGCAGCCCCTTGAGATCGAATAAAAGATAAAATGCAGCGATGAGTGCAGAACCTCCTTGGTGGCGCCGAGTTGGCCTCAGCTTCATCGGAGAAATTGGTGAGGGTTTTGCGGTTCCGGTGGGGCAGGTCAAGACGGCACTGTGGGGATTGAGGTGGCGCGATAGACAAGGCGAACGTTGGGGCAGCTCCTTGGAGGTGGAGGACGGGGCGGCTAATCCGGCGGGACGACGAGATCGACAATGGATCCTCATCCGGTGCGGTGGATGAGGGACGGTGAGCTGTTGCAGTGGACGACGTAGTCGGAGAAGAGTCTCCGGCTGGGTGGCGGTCGGGAGGCCGACGGAGGAGCGTGGGGTTTCGCGGGTTTTTGCGGCCTTGGTGTATGAATGGGGGGGCGAAGGGGGAGGGGGGAGCCAAGCTTAGGGACGCACTTGTACGAAATGTAGGGTAAGTTACCAGCGTACCCCCATGTAACACCCACGATGCGGCTATATCTTCCACGTGTCGACACTAATAGGAAAAACCCTATACACAGAATCTTAAGCGCGAATCAAAAAGGAGCACTGCTGCTACTTAGCAGTAGCGCGCGTGTGTAAAACCGGCTACTGACAAGTGCTTAGCAGTAGCGCGCTCGGTGTAACCCTCGCTGCTACAAATATCGACCGACAGTGCCTACCGAACTACATTTAGCAGCAGCGCGGTGACGCGAGCCGCGCTACTGCTAAAGCTGTAGTAGTAGCGCGGTTTTTCTGAGGTAGCTACTGCTAATTTTCAAATTGGGCACACTTTTGGTCCCGGTTAGCAGTAGCGCTTGTGCCGGAAGCGCGCTTCTGCTACTTCCTTATCAGCAGCGCGTTCTACGTCACGCGCTACTGCTAATCCGCACCAACCCTCCACCTTTTCCCCACCCGTCCTCCCCCTCCCCCTCCTCTCTTCCCTTTTCCCTAACTCCCACTCTCACTCTTCTTCTTCCTCAATACTTCTCCCCCATTACTCTCCCTCTTCTACCTACCTTTCTCTCTCTTCATTACTCCTACCTAATTACTACACCACCTCCATTAATGCATCTCCTTTCTCTTTTTTCCTTCCCCCTCCACTAGTTGAAGTTGTCTCCTCCCAAATTAGGTAGCTAGGTATATGTAGCATTTAGTTAAGTGACCTATTTGCCCCCTAACTAGATATATGTTTGTCAAGAAGAGCTTTGTGCACTTTTGATCTCCCTACATCATCATCTCCACCGTGTGCTCGATCTCGAGATAGAGGTGATTAAAATTTCATGCTTTCGCAAAATGGAAATATGTTTATGTGTGTGTGATATGTTTATGGAAATTGTGTGTGTGGCATGAGTTGATGCCAAATTGTGCTTTTGAGTTGCCTATGTTTTGCCAAAATGTCAATTTATTTCCGTTTCGGCGAATTCCGGGCAAACTCTAGATCAATATATGTCCTATTTTTAAGCAAGGTCATGCCGAATTTTTGTATGACTTTAATGCATGCACACATTTTTATAATCAATTTGTTTATTATTACCGTGCAGAGTTGACGATGGTCAGTGGAACGATGGTGGACATGTGGTTGCGGTCGGCGGTGCAGGACATGAAAGAAAATAACCAGACAGAGGTTTTATGTCCGTGTCGAAAATGCAAAGGAATAGTTTGGCTTGACCCCCATGAAGATGTTCGTGTCGAAGCGCACCTGCTCATGATTGGTTTCATGGATGGCTATACTCAGTGGATAATTGAAGATGAGGATGACGATGTTGAGGATGCCGACGGGGCAGGCAATGATGACATGTGGCAAGACGAAGAGAAGATCGATAATGGCGGTGGGGAAGAGGCCGGGCATGGCGGCGGAGAAGGGCCGGACATGGCGGAGGAGAAGGGGTCGGACATGGCGGCGGAGAGAACAACATGGATTCCACGCAGCAGAGTTCGTCGGTACTAAGTTCAATCGTGCGGGACCCTCATGTTCAAGCATTGCTTCGCAAGGAGATGAGTACTGAGAGAGCTACTTGTAGAGAGGAGGCTAAGCTGGAGCAACTGGTGGTAGACTCAAACACTCCATTGTATGATGGTTGCAATCCTGAGGTGACCCGCTTGAGTTTCACGCTCCAACTCATGAATACGAAGGCTAAAAATAAATGGACCAACACTAGCCTCGACGAGCATCTCAAGTACCTAAAGGATGTTCTTCCCGCGGGTAATCTATGTCCTACTAGTGTTGATGAGGCCAAGAAGATCGTGTGCCCTCTTGATCTGCCACACGTTAGATACCATTCATGCATCAACGATTGCATAATTTATCGAAAGGAGCACGCGGAAAAAACAAGGTGTCCAGTGTGCAATGCTTCTCGATACAAGAAGGCCGGGAAGAAATGTCCCCAGAAAGTTGTATGGTACTTACCGATCACTCCCCGTCTCCAGAGGTATTTTGTAGATCCCAAGGAAGCAAAGCTAATGCGCTGGCATGCGGAGAGGAAGAAGCCCGATGATGGAGATGATCCGAAGCTAAGACACGTCAAGGATGGAAGCCAGTGGAGAGTGTTGAACAGCTTCTATTGGTATTTCGAATGTGATGCAAGGAACATCGTGCTCGGCACGTGTACCGATGGCATGAATCCGTTTGGCAACCAGAACACAAACCATAGCACATGGCCTGTGTTTGTATGGATGTACAACCTCCCCCTGGTTGTGCATGAAATCTAAGTACATTCACATGAGCATGCTTATTCAAGGGCCGAAACAACCAGGAAATAATATTAATTTGTATCTAGGGCTACTTCAAGAGGAGTTAGACATGTTATGGAAAACACCGGCCAAGACATGGGACGCCAGCAAAGGTGAGTATTTCAACATGAGAGCCGCGCTGATCACGACCATGTAGGACTATCTCGGTTGCGGATATGTGGCAGGCCAGGTGTGCCATGGATATTGCGGATGCACGCGGTGCATGGATGATACGACGTCTTAGCAACTAACGTCAAGGAAAGATGGCGGGTCTGGGAAAATCATGTACATGGGGCATCGAAGATGGCTCGAACAGGACGACCCATGGAGAAACCGTGGAGATCTATCCAATGGTCACGCTGAGCATCCAGGACCTCCACGTAAGCGGAGTGGTGCCGAAATCGATGAGCTGTTGAAAAACTGGAAGGAGTGCCTCGTGCCGGGAAAGACAATGAGAAAGGCGTCGGAGCCGCTGCTAAAGGTATGGAAGACGAGGTCTGTGTTCTGGGACTTGGGGTACTGGCACAAACTCGATACACCTCATTGCCTTGATCAAATGCATATCTGTAAGAATGTCCTTGAGAGCTTGCTCGCAACACTGATGAACATGCCGGATAAGACCAAGGATGGGCCGAACGCAAGAAAAGACTTGCAAGATTTGAAAATCAGGGAAGATCTGCACATGCCACCCCGTAAAATGTCAGAGAGACAGAGACGGAGACAGAGGCACGGGAGAAGAAGGGCAAGAAAATAAAGAAAGAGGATTATTGCCCCCCCCCTTCTTGCTTCACCTTAAGTTAGGCTGAGATTGATCAATTCTTTAAGTGCCTTACCGGAGTCAAAGTTAGTTCCGGTTACTGTGGCAAGATAAGCAGATATCCTGACACGAACAAGAAAAGGTTCAGCGGGATGAAGTCCCATGACTGTCATGTGATGATGACGCGGATACTACATGTTGCCCTTAGAGGGATAATGTACAAGCACGTCCGTGACACGCTTATTGGTCTCTGCAACTTTTTCGACGTCATCTCTCGAAAGTCGATCAGTGTGAAGCAGCTCCAAAGGCTACAGGAAGAGATCGTTGTGATACTAAATGAGCTTGAGATGTACTTCCCGCCCGCGTTCTTTGACGTGATGGTGCATCTATGTGTCCATATTGTGGACGACATAATAGACCTGGTGCCGTCATTCCTGCACAACATGATGCCGTTTGAGAGGATGAATGGGATCATCAAAGGATTCGTTCGTAACATGTCCCGTCCGGATGGAAGCATCGTCCAGGGCTATGTGACACAAGAGTGCATCTCTTTTTGTGAGAATTTTCTATATGGCGCAGACCAGCCGCCTGGTGTTAGTGTTGGTTTTCCCGTTAACAAGCACGATGGAAGGCTCGAAGGAGAAGGTCACTGCAACGGTCGCAGGGAACTGCACGTGGCATACTCAGATCAACGCAGCGACTTTAACAGAGCAAACTTGGTAGTGCTACAACACCTAGACGAAGTAGATCCTTTCGTGACACTGCACAAAGAAATTATTGCAAAGAAGTATCATGACCGGGGGGTATGCAGGACGGACGCCGAAGTTACTAGAGAGCAAAACTCCACTTTCCTACATTGGTTCAAAGAGCATATTATTGCTAATCCCCCGGAGGAGGGCTCTAAGGAAGGATTGCTCATATACGCCTTAGCACATGGCCCCTCGCCCAACCTCGCAACCTATCAGGCATATGATATCAACGGATACACGTTCTACACGGAGGCCAAAGATATGGACGGTGATGATCAGAACTCAGGGGTGACGATGGAATGCATGACCGACAGCGACAACGGTGCAACTGAACGATTTTATGGAAGGGTCGAGGAGATCTGGGAGCTTGACTACTCTGGACTGCACAACACGATGATGTTCCGTGTCAGATGGGCTAAGAATGTCGAAAGAGAAAGCCGTATTTTCACTACCATGACTATACCCGATGCCAAGAGCGCTACCGTGAACGCTATCGCAAAAAACGAGCCATGGGTACACGCTAAGCATGTGACACAATGCTTCTTCATAACCGACCCGCGCAATCCCAGCCGTGTTGTCGTGAGGAGAGGCAAAAGGAACATCATTGGAATGGATGGAGTCGCCAACAAGGAAGACTACGATCAGTAAGGCAACCCAATGAGGGAAGATGACGATGATGATGAAGTATACGTCAAAAGAAGAATCAATACTACATTACCTAAGAAAAATCGTACTCCATGGAAAAGGCAAAGTCACAATGAGGGGCTCAATTATTCTTCGACGAACAAGGGAAAGAAGCTGACTCAAAAATGAAAACATCAACCCTGAGGAACCGTATGTTATCGGTCAAATGATGTTATATATATATATATATATATATATATATATATATATATATATATATTTGTGTGTGTGTATACATCTGGGCTATTCTATTACGCGTAAGAGAATACTATTCGGTTACCCTTTTTGAACTGACGGTTTCAGGTGGTTGTACTGATGTTTTCGAAGCGGTTGAACTGATACTTTCACTTGTGTTTAACAGATCATCTTCTTTAGTTCAAAAACTTTTTATAATTTTTTTGTCGGAACGGGGCGTGTAGTATATCGTTGGAAAGCTCTTGACAACCATATATCAAGTATATTGAATGTTTTTGCAAAATCATTATGGTTTAAGAGCAGTTTTGAAAAAATCGTTTTTTTAAACCGAAAATGTGAATCGTATTTTCGACTCAATTTTCAAACGGTTTGTCAGAATTGAGCAAATAAGATGGCGTTGGAAGGCTGGTGAAAATCCGCATCTTCCATATATATATATATATATATATATATTGTTTTTCCTAATTTTATATGATTTAAAAGTAATTTGAAAAACGGTGAAATTCTGGGCGTAATGTATTTTCGCGATTTTTTGCAGACAGTTTGTCGGATTAACACAAATGATACGGCGTTGGAAAGCTATGGAAAATGCGCAACGTTTTCATATACAAATGTTTTTATAATTCCTTACGGTTTAAAAACGAATTTGAATATGGTCAAATTTGATTTTGAACGTGATTTTTTTAAAAAGTTTGTCGAAATATGGCAAATAATATATCGTTGGATAGTTATCAAAAATGCAAAACTTAGCCATGTTGAACGTTTTCTCTACTTCGCAACCGTTTAAAAGTAATTTTGAATACGGCATGACGGATCCTGCTGTTTTCTCGTGTGAAAAACAGAGTAGTCGTACTGATATATGTGTATGTTTGTACTGAGCTACTTTTTGTAGAGTAATTTTGAATGGTTTTGAAAAAGGGTACTTGTACTGATGATTGCATGGGTTTGTACTAAGCGTGTTTTCACTAACTAGATTTTGCTCTGTTTTTTCGGTAATATTTTTTCGTAAGTTTTCAACGGTGTACTGTATCGTCGCTCATGTACTTGTATGGTTTGTATAATCAAACTGAATGATATTTTATTCAAAAAGAAAATGTGTTTGTTTTGTTTCTTTTTTTTTCGAACTCAACATTTTTTTGACAACGTTGGTCTGAACTTCTCTCATTTTACGACTTGTACTGAGGTACTTACTAAGCAGGATTTTCATGGGGGTTCTTTTTTTGCTTGAATTTTTACAATTTGAATTTCTGTCATTTATTTTATTCCGAACGGACCACCGTTTTTAACTCGTACTGAGGTACTTACTACTCCTAAACTAGGGTGGCTGTCGTTGAACTGAATGACATTTTTTTTCAAAAAGAAAAGTTTTGTGCGTCTTTTTTTAACTCAACATTTTTTTGGAACGGCGCTTTGTACTTCTCTCAATTTACTACTTGAACTTTTTACCATTTGATTTTCCGTGGGTTTCTTTTTGTTTGAGCTTTTTTCCCAACCTCATCCGGGATGTCATGTTGAACTTACAACTTTTTTTTAATTATGAACTTACTGTGCTTTTACAATGCCAAAGCTAGCAAATAGTAGGACATTCACCCAACTTTTTTAACCCAAACTATTTATTCTCTTTAATTTGAACTGATCATTCATATTTTAGAATTCAATCTAATCATGGCTTTTATTTCAAACTGATTTTTAAATTCAAACTAACCGTTTTTTCATTTTGAAGTGATCATCGTTTTTAATTTGTACTGATTAATTGTTTTTTATGTAAACCATTTCTTTCATTCTTGCATGCACAGCAAACGGTCATGTATACCTTCTTTGAAGAAGTAACAATCATATCATCATAGACAGAAAATTTTCCGCACATATAATACATGTACATGAATGACATATACACCACAACAGCTGCACATGTTCATAGATGAATGACATATACACCACACCGACTGCACATTTTCATATTATCCATAGCACCCACCGCAACACAAAAATCACAGGCCTATTTCCTGCACTGCAAATGTTCAACCGCACCCACATGACAATAATAATAATCATCAGAAAATAAAGTGCTTTCTCACAGGGGTACAAAAAAATTTCCACTAGTGCAAAGCTTGACCCGGCCAAACACTATTGTTCTCTAAACCACATAGGAACTTATAGCAATTGGTCATTTGAACCAAGAGCAATAGAAATAAGAAATGTGTACACGGATACAACTTTGCATCATCAAAATCTAGAGTTAGAAGACATTTACATATGATGAGGTTTCTCGATGGAAAATACGCATATGATGCGCATGTAGCAGCAGACAATCTGCTTTCAGTGTGCATTAAAAAATCTTCACAATAAAACTTCACTGAGAAGACAAAGGCTACATTTACTGAATGTGCAATAGCAATTAACAAAGAATTAATCTGCATGAACAATGACAAGCCTGAAGCTCATCAATACTAGAGTTATGCATGGATAGGCTTGACGGTGAGTGCACAGGGGCGGTGGAAGAACAGGTAGGGCCTCCGGTGATGCCCGGAGCTGGCACGAGGCGCCTCGGCCTTCTTCGACTGATGCTCTGTTGGCTTATGCCAGAAGTAGAACTTACTGGCCTTCCAAACTCGTACTGAAGACATGTAGCAAAGAACAACATGCATCAGCTATACACTGCCATGAGGTACCAAAAAACACAATAGTTTGTGCATTTTTGTAACACAATGACATTTTATGGAACTACTACTGTATTTAGATGCTCTCATATAGATTAACACAACATCTTGTTTGCTAGAAAGAACATAGGAACAGAAGTGGCTAAAATCAGATTTAGATAGGTGAATGATGAAATGCAATTTTTCTGTTTTACGAATAAGCACAAATACCTTCGGGGCACAAATGCCAGCCATCAATAGTAGCTCAAAAGGCTAATTCTTCCTAAAAAGTTCTTCAATTCCTGAAACTAAAAGTGTATTTTCATGTAAACCTGAGCACAAAAAAGAAAAATGGCAAATACATCCAAATTCCTACTTCCGAACTCCCTTTTTTTTGCCACATTTTCATTTTGAACTTGCCGCGGTTTATTTTTTGAACTTGCCTGGCACTAATACAAGAACTTGCCCTATACAAGATATTTTGCCCGTACTTTTTCATCAACCAAAATAGACAGTAGGGTGGAGAGAGCATTACCGGCAATAAAAAAATTATTTTTTGTCTAATTTTTTATTTTTTTAGTTGAGGCAAACAAATCATACAAAATACTGATAGAAAATCATACATTTTTCTCACGAAACCAAACTTCTAAACTTGCCTACAATAATTCTTTGACAGTTCTAATTTTGTCTGCACTTACCAGTTTCCCGATTTCGAACTTACAGAATTTTATACCCCAAACTTCTACAGGTTTATTTAATTTCTCAGGAACAAAAAACGAAGGAGTTTGGACTCAAGAATTATAGAAAGAACAAAACCATATGTGTGAACTTATCTCGAGGCTTTTGCTGAACGGAGGAGATGAGATGACGCAGGAGCAAAACCCGACTCCTTGAATATACAGTAGCTATGTGTCAATACTTCTTTGAGTTCTTATTTCTGAACCTTCATAGTAGTAATACATGTACTGTGCGATACACAATTCTGTCATTGAGCAACTGATCTAGGAACAAAAACACTCCTGCAGTGCACACACCAAATCATGATAAAAATAGAGGCGGCAAGAAGCAATCACCAGTATATTGAGATGTCCAACTACATGTACCATCTCAATATAGTATAAAAATGAATCAATAGTAAGAAACAAGGTAGTAACAATCCTAACTCTGAATAGTTTCGGGATTTGTAGAAGTCTGAACATGGTATCGTAGTTAATTAGTTACTGTGTAAGGAGGATGTGTTTACACACACCTATAATTCAGAATTGAACTGAACGACCCATTTTTCTTGTACTGAAGCTTGTTTTGAGAATTCGTATGAGTGGGTTATTAAACACATGCATCAACATTGAGGAACACTAGAAAAAAGGACGCCGCTATACAAAAACTACAGTGGACAGATCCAGAGGAGAAATCCTCAAGCAAAAATCAAGAGAGGTCGCAATCTCCATGGAAGATGCCAACGAATTTGCCATGGAAGGGCCTCCCACTCCCCAGCTCTATCTCCTCCCACTTCCTGCAAACAGAAACACAGACCAAAGAGAGAGAGGATGAGAGGGAGATGACTGAGATGGATTGAGGGCGGACACGGGGTGGCCTGCACGCAGCTCTTCTCACGACCGACAGCAGAGTGTGATGTTGTACTGTCGAGGCAAAGTTCCTCGACCCAGCTGCTCCACCCGCAGCCGCTGAGCACAGGCCATGGCGCGGCATCCGAGGGTGGCACACGGGAGTGAAGCTGCGGCCGTGGTGCGAGTGAGAGGTGAATCTGCAGGGACTATATTTGTAGTGTCCACCGTCCCTGCACACACACAACAGCCACCAATTAGCATGAACAAGTTCATGTAAAAAGAACAATAAGTTCATGTACAGTAACATTACATGTTCACAGCGAAACCTAAAAAGATGTGTACTTTGAAATACTTCATTTTACTTCCCAAATACCTCATTTGTTTTTGAAATATGAACTTCTATATTTATTTCTGTAGAACTTATTATGTTTTCCCTCCAAACTACAAGAACATGATTGGTTTACTTACCCACAAAATATTTTATTCAAATACTTTTGAAATACTTACAAAATATTTTATTCAAATACTTTCGAAATACTTTCTGTTTTCTTATAAGCGAACTGATGGAAATCTTGATGGTGCACTTCGGTATTTTATTCAAGGTGAACTGATGTACTTGCAAATTTAACTCATTGTGTTCCTTTTTTCATACTGAATTGATGTAGCCTCTATACAATGTAAAATGGACATTGTTGTGATTACCTATATGGCTAAACTAGTTAATATATTTTCTTCCATCTTGTATATCCCAATCCCAGGCTGCATGACTGCCATGGACTCATAACAAACCGCTTATGCATTTTAAACAAGCACCTTCAAGGCATGACAATGGGCAAAAAAAATTAATTGTAGAGTGGCATGCTAGTGAGTCAACCATACAATAGATCGAACGGAAGAGCTTGAACAATCTACATCATATACACACGAGAATTGAGTTTCTGAAAAGAATTCGAACTTGCAAACTTTCCCTAGGCGATTGCATCAGTACTAGTATGACTGGACAAATAGTTTAGATTTGTAGCAGCACACACACACACACACACACACGAATCTTACATATTTTATAGAATCAAAACAAACTTACAGAATTTTGAAAACTTAAATGACGTTTTTTCTGCACACGCACCCAACGAATTTAACTTCTTCAACTACAAATCTTCTCCTGCAGTCCTGGATCTTTTTGTACAACACATGGAAACTAAAGCTGCCCCTCTAGCCATTCACAGAACGAAGAAGATGCATCGGTGCTGCAAATGCTAAGTATTGTAAATTGTAGCAATTTGCAAGCACAAGGGAGCTACAAATGAACAATGAACACAGCAAAACTAGTAGTCCGGTGCACTAAGACATTTTAGCAAACACATGGCATGCACAAAAATGGGAATTTTGAGATTGATGAACTGCTGGTTTTTTTTCCATTGAACTGACACTGTAAGAATTTTCTATCTTACCAAGTGTTACAGGGAGTCGAAACCAGAGACGAGGTTGTTCGGCGCATGTGCAGCACAGCGAGCTAGTGGGCGAGGATGGCAGGAGGAGCGGCCGTGCGGGGATGAAGGAGCGGGGAGTTCAAGTTCGAGCGCAGTGAGCGGAGCACCTCCAGGAGATCGCGGGGGCTTGGGGGCGACGGCAGAAGGAGGGAGGCTCGAGGCGCCGGACAGAGGGAGGCCCGCGGCGGGAGGATGTGGTGAGCCGCCCCGGGAGCGGAGATGGTTCGCGGGATCGACGACGGTACTGGTCGCGCCGGCCCGGTGGCGCGACGGTGGTGGGTGGGGATGGGGGTC